>NC_072385.2:134301730-134311730 GCF_028885625.2 Pongo pygmaeus
AGGGTTAGGGTTAGGGTTAGGGTTAGGGTTAGGGTTAGGGTTAGGGTTAGGGTTAGGGTTAGGGTTAGGGTTAGGGTTAGGGTTAGGGTTAGGGTTAGGGTTAGGGTTAGGGTTAGGGTTAGGGTTAGGGTTAGGGTTAGGGTTAGGGTTAGGGTTAGGGTTAGGGTTAGGGTTAGGGTTAGGGTTAGGGTTAGGGTTAGGGTTAGGGTTAGGGTTAGGGTTAGGGTTAGGGTTAGGGTTAGGGTTAGGGTTAGGGTTAGGGTTAGGGTTAGGGTTAGGGTTAGGGTTAGGGTTAGGGTTAGGGTTAGGGTTAGGGTTAGGGTTAGGGTTAGGGTTAGGGTTAGGGTTAGGGTTAGGGTTAGGGTTAGGGTTAGGGTTAGGGTTAGGGTTAGGGTTAGGGTTAGGGTTAGGGTTAGGGTTAGGGTTAGGGTTAGGGTTAGGGTTAGGGTTAGGGTTAGGGTTAGGGTTAGGGTTAGGGTTAGGGTTAGGGTTAGGGTTAGGGTTAGGGTTAGGGTTAGGGTTAGGGTTAGGGTTAGGGTTAGGGTTAGGGTTAGGGTTAGGGTTAGGGTTAGGGTTAGGGTTAGGGTTAGGGTTAGGGTTAGGGTTAGGGTTAGGGTTAGGTTAGGGTTAGGGTTAGGGTTAGGGTTAGGGTTAGGGTTAGGGTTAGGGTTAGGGTTAGGGTTAGGGTTAGGGTTAGGGTTAGGGTTAGGGTTAGGGTTAGGGTTAGGGTTAGGGTTAGGGTTAGGGTTAGGGTTAGGGTTAGGGTTAGGGTTAGGGTTAGGGTTAGGGTTAGGGTTAGGGTTAGGGTTAGGGTTAGGGTTAGGGTTAGGGTTAGGGTTAGGGTTAGGGTTAGGGTTAGGGTTAGGGTTAGGGTTAGGGTTAGGGTTAGGGTTAGGGTTAGGGTTAGGGTTAGGGTTAGGGTTAGGGTTAGGGTTAGGGTTAGGGTTAGGGTTAGGGTTAGGGTTAGGGTTAGGGTTAGGGTTAGGGTTAGGGTTAGGGTTAGGGTTAGGGTTAGGGTTAGGGTTAGGGTTAGGGTTAGGGTTAGGGTTAGGGTTAGGGTTAGGGTTAGGGTTAGGGTTAGGGTTAGGGTTAGGGTTAGGGTTAGGGTTAGGGTTAGGGTTAGGGTTAGGGTTAGGGTTAGGGTTAGGGTTAGGGTTAGGGTTAGGGTTAGGGTTAGGGTTAGGGTTAGGGTTAGGGTTAGGGTTAGGGTTAGGGTTAGGGTTAGGGTTAGGGTTAGGGTTAGGGTTAGGGTTAGGGTTAGGGTTAGGGTTAGGGTTAGGGTTAGGGTTAGGGTTAGGGTTAGGGTTAGGGTTAGGGTTAGGGTTAGGGTTAGGGTTAGGGTTAGGGTTAGGGTTAGGGTTAGGGTTAGGGTTAGGGTTAGGGTTAGGGTTAGGGTTAGGGTTAGGGTTAGGGTTAGGGTTAGGGTTAGGGTTAGGGTTAGGGTTAGGGTTAGGGTTAGGGTTAGGGTTAGGGTTAGGGTTAGGGTTAGGTTAGGGTTAGGGTTAGGGTTAGGGTTAGGGTTAGGGTTAGGGTTAGGGTTAGGGTTAGGGTTAGGGTTAGGGTTAGGGTTAGGGTTAGGGTTAGGGTTAGGGTTAGGGTTAGGGTTAGGGTTAGGGTTAGGGTTAGGGTTAGGGTTAGGGTTAGGGTTAGGGTTAGGGTTAGGGTTAGGGTTAGGGTTAGGGTTAGGGTTAGGGTTAGGGTTAGGGTTAGGGTTAGGGTTAGGGTTAGGGTTAGGGTTAGGGTTAGGGTTAGGGTTAGGGTTAGGGTTAGGGTTAGGGTTAGGGTTAGGGTTAGGGTTAGGGTTAGGGTTAGGGTTAGGGTTAGGGTTAGGGTTAGGGTTAGGGTTAGGGTTAGGGTTAGGGTTAGGGTTAGGGTTAGGGTTAGGGTTAGGGTTAGGGTTAGGGTTAGGGTTAGGGTTAGGGTTAGGGTTAGGGTTAGGGTTAGGGTTAGGGTTAGGGTTAGGGTTAGGGTTAGGGTTAGGGTTAGGGTTAGGGTTAGGGTTAGGGTTAGGGTTAGGGTTAGGGTTAGGGTTAGGGTTAGGGTTAGGGTTAGGGTTAGGGTTAGGGTTAGGGTTAGGGTTAGGGTTAGGGTTAGGGTTAGGGTTAGGGTTAGGGTTAGGGTTAGGGTTAGGGTTAGGGTTAGGGTTAGGGTTAGGGTTAGGGTTAGGGTTAGGGTTAGGGTTAGGGTTAGGGTTAGGGTTAGGGTTAGGGTTAGGGTTAGGGTTAGGGTTAGGGTTAGGGTTAGGGTTAGGGTTAGGGTTAGGGTTAGGGTTAGGGTTAGGGTTAGGGTTAGGGTTAGGGTTAGGGTTAGGGTTAGGGTTAGGGTTAGGGTTAGGGTTAGGGTTAGGGTTAGGGTTAGGGTTAGGGTTAGGGTTAGGGTTAGGGTTAGGGTTAGGGTTAGGGTTAGGGTTAGGGTTAGGGTTAGGGTTAGGGTTAGGGTTAGGGTTAGGGTTAGGGTTAGGGTTAGGGTTAGGGTTAGGGTTAGGGTTAGGGTTAGGGTTAGGGTTAGGTTAGGGTTAGGGTTAGGGTTAGGGTTAGGGTTAGGGTTAGGGTTAGGGTTAGGGTTAGGGTTAGGGTTAGGGTTAGGGTTAGGGTTAGGGTTAGGGTTAGGGTTAGGGTTAGGGTTAGGGTTAGGGTTAGGGTTAGGGTTAGGGTTAGGGTTAGGGTTAGGGTTAGGGTTAGGGTTAGGGTTAGGGTTAGGGTTAGGGTTAGGGTTAGGGTTAGGGTTAGGGTTAGGGTTAGGGTTAGGGTTAGGGTTAGGGTTAGGGTTAGGGTTAGGGTTAGGGTTAGGGTTAGGGTTAGGGTTAGGGTTAGGGTTAGGGTTAGGGTTAGGGTTAGGGTTAGGGTTAGGGTTAGGGTTAGGGTTAGGGTTAGGGTTAGGGTTAGGGTTAGGGTTAGGGTTAGGGTTAGGGTTAGGGTTAGGGTTAGGGTTAGGGTTAGGGTTAGGGTTAGGGTTAGGGTTAGGGTTAGGGTTAGGGTTAGGGTTAGGGTTAGGGTTAGGGTTAGGGTTAGGGTTAGGGTTAGGGTTAGGGTTAGGGTTAGGGTTAGGGTTAGGGTTAGGGTTAGGGTTAGGGTTAGGGTTAGGGTTAGGGTTAGGGTTAGGGTTAGGGTTAGGGTTAGGGTTAGGGTTAGGGTTAGGGTTAGGGTTAGGGTTAGGGTTAGGGTTAGGGTTAGGGTTAGGGTTAGGGTTAGGGTTAGGGTTAGGGTTAGGGTTAGGGTTAGGGTTAGGGTTAGGGTTAGGGTTAGGGTTAGGGTTAGGGTTAGGGTTAGGGTTAGGGTTAGGGTTAGGGTTAGGGTTAGGGTTAGGGTTAGGGTTAGGGTTAGGGTTAGGGTTAGGGTTAGGGTTAGGGTTAGGGTTAGGGTTAGGGTTAGGGTTAGGGTTAGGGTTAGGGTTAGGGTTAGGGTTAGGGTTAGGGTTAGGGTTAGGGTTAGGGTTAGGGTTAGGGTTAGGGTTAGGGTTAGGTTAGGGTTAGGGTTAGGGTTAGGGTTAGGGTTAGGGTTAGGGTTAGGGTTAGGGTTAGGGTTAGGGTTAGGGTTAGGGTTAGGGTTAGGGT
Organism: Pongo pygmaeus; assembly: GCF_028885625.2. Taxonomy (NCBI): domain Eukaryota; kingdom Metazoa; phylum Chordata; class Mammalia; order Primates; family Hominidae; genus Pongo; species Pongo pygmaeus. The sequence goes on from NC_072385.2 coordinate 134,305,284, forward strand.
TAGGGTTAGGGTTAGGGTTAGGGTTAGGGTTAGGGTTAGGGTTAGGGTTAGGGTTAGGGTTAGGGTTAGGGTTAGGGTTAGGGTTAGGGTTAGGGTTAGGGTTAGGGTTAGGGTTAGGGTTAGGGTTAGGGTTAGGGTTAGGGTTAGGGTTAGGGTTAGGGTTAGGGTTAGGGTTAGGGTTAGGGTTAGGGTTAGGGTTAGGGTTAGGGTTAGGGTTAGGGTTAGGGTTAGGGTTAGGGTTAGGGTTAGGGTTAGGGTTAGGGTTAGGGTTAGGGTTAGGGTTAGGGTTAGGGTTAGGGTTAGGGTTAGGGTTAGGGTTAGGGTTAGGGTTAGGGTTAGGGTTAGGGTTAGGGTTAGGGTTAGGGTTAGGGTTAGGGTTAGGGTTAGGGTTAGGGTTAGGGTTAGGGTTAGGGTTAGGGTTAGGGTTAGGGTTAGGGTTAGGGTTAGGGTTAGGGTTAGGGTTAGGGTTAGGGTTAGGGTTAGGGTTAGGGTTAGGGTTAGGGTTAGGGTTAGGGTTAGGGTTAGGGTTAGGGTTAGGGTTAGGGTTAGGGTTAGGGTTAGGGTTAGGGTTAGGGTTAGGGTTAGGGTTAGGGTTAGGGTTAGGGTTAGGGTTAGGGTTAGGGTTAGGGTTAGGGTTAGGGTTAGGGTTAGGGTTAGGGTTAGGGTTAGGGTTAGGGTTAGGGTTAGGGTTAGGGTTAGGGTTAGGGTTAGGGTTAGGGTTAGGGTTAGGGTTAGGGTTAGGGTTAGGGTTAGGGTTAGGGTTAGGGTTAGGGTTAGGGTTAGGGTTAGGGTTAGGGTTAGGGTTAGGGTTAGGGTTAGGGTTAGGGTTAGGGTTAGGGTTAGGGTTAGGGTTAGGGTTAGGGTTAGGGTTAGGGTTAGGGTTAGGGTTAGGGTTAGGGTTAGGGTTAGGGTTAGGGTTAGGGTTAGGGTTAGGGTTAGGGTTAGGGTTAGGGTTAGGGTTAGGGTTAGGGTTAGGGTTAGGGTTAGGGTTAGGGTTAGGGTTAGGTTAGGGTTAGGGTTAGGGTTAGGGTTAGGGTTAGGGTTAGGGTTAGGGTTAGGGTTAGGGTTAGGGTTAGGGTTAGGGTTAGGGTTAGGGTTAGGGTTAGGGTTAGGGTTAGGGTTAGGGTTAGGGTTAGGGTTAGGGTTAGGGTTAGGGTTAGGGTTAGGGTTAGGGTTAGGGTTAGGGTTAGGGTTAGGGTTAGGGTTAGGGTTAGGGTTAGGGTTAGGGTTAGGGTTAGGGTTAGGGTTAGGGTTAGGGTTAGGGTTAGGGTTAGGGTTAGGGTTAGGGTTAGGGTTAGGGTTAGGGTTAGGGTTAGGGTTAGGGTTAGGGTTAGGGTTAGGGTTAGGGTTAGGGTTAGGGTTAGGGTTAGGGTTAGGGTTAGGGTTAGGGTTAGGGTTAGGGTTAGGGTTAGGGTTAGGGTTAGGGTTAGGGTTAGGGGTTAGGGTTAGGGTTAGGGTTAGGGTTAGGGTTAGGGTTAGGGTTAGGGTTAGGGTTAGGGTTAGGGTTAGGGTTAGGGTTAGGGTTAGGGTTAGGGTTAGGGTTAGGGTTAGGGTTAGGGTTAGGGTTAGGGTTAGGGTTAGGGTTAGGGTTAGGGTTAGGGTTAGGGTTAGGGTTAGGGTTAGGGTTAGGGTTAGGGTTAGGGTTAGGGTTAGGGTTAGGGTTAGGGTTAGGGTTAGGGTTAGGGTTAGGGTTAGGGTTAGGGTTAGGGTTAGGGTTAGGGTTAGGGTTAGGGTTAGGGTTAGGGTTAGGGTTAGGGTTAGGGTTAGGGTTAGGGTTAGGGTTAGGGTTAGGGTTAGGGTTAGGGTTAGGGTTAGGGTTAGGGTTAGGGTTAGGGTTAGGGTTAGGGTTAGGGTTAGGGTTAGGGTTAGGGTTAGGGTTAGGGTTAGGGTTAGGGTTAGGGTTAGGGTTAGGGTTAGGGTTAGGGTTAGGGTTAGGGTTAGGGTTAGGGTTAGGGTTAGGGTTAGGGTTAGGGTTAGGGTTAGGGTTAGGGTTAGGGTTAGGGTTAGGGTTAGGGTTAGGGTTAGGGTTAGGGTTAGGGTTAGGGTTAGGGTTAGGGTTAGGGTTAGGGTTAGGGTTAGGGTTAGGGTTAGGGTTAGGGTTAGGGTTAGGGTTAGGGTTAGGGTTAGGGTTAGGGTTAGGGTTAGGGTTAGGGTTAGGGTTAGGGTTAGGGTTAGGGTTAGGGTTAGGGTTAGGGTTAGGGTTAGGGTTAGGGTTAGGGTTAGGGTTAGGGTTAGGGTTAGGGTTAGGGTTAGGGTTAGGGTTAGGGTTAGGGTTAGGGTTAGGGTTAGGGTTAGGGTTAGGGTTAGGGTTAGGGTTAGGGTTAGGGTTAGGGTTAGGGTTAGGGTTAGGGTTAGGGTTAGGGTTAGGGTTAGGGTTAGGGTTAGGGTTAGGGTTAGGGTTAGGGTTAGGGTTAGGGTTAGGGTTAGGGTTAGGGTTAGGGTTAGGGTTAGGGTTAGGGTTAGGGTTAGGGTTAGGGTTAGGGTTAGGGTTAGGGTTAGGGTTAGGGTTAGGGTTAGGGTTAGGGTTAGGGTTAGGGTTAGGGTTAGGGTTAGGGTTAGGGTTAGGGTTAGGGTTAGGGTTAGGGTTAGGGTTAGGGTTAGGGTTAGGGTTAGGGTTAGGGTTAGGGTTAGGGTTAGGGTTAGGGTTAGGGTTAGGGTTAGGGTTAGGGTTAGGGTTAGGGTTAGGGTTAGGGTTAGGGTTAGGGTTAGGGTTAGGGTTAGGGTTAGGGTTAGGGTTAGGGTTAGGGTTAGGGTTAGGGTTAGGGTTAGGGTTAGGGTTAGGGTTAGGGTTAGGGTTAGGGTTAGGGTTAGGGTTAGGGTTAGGGTTAGGGTTAGGGTTAGGGTTAGGGTTAGGGTTAGGGTTAGGGTTAGGGTTAGGGTTAGGGTTAGGGTTAGGGTTAGGGTTAGGGTTAGGGTTAGGGTTAGGGTTAGGGTTAGGGTTAGGGTTAGGGTTAGGGTTAGGGTTAGGGTTAGGGTTAGGGTTAGGGTTAGGGTTAGGGTTAGGGTTAGGGTTAGGGTTAGGGTTAGGGTTAGGGTTAGGGTTAGGGTTAGGGTTAGGGTTAGGGTTAGGGTTAGGGTTAGGGTTAGGGTTAGGGTTAGGGTTAGGGTTAGGGTTAGGGTTAGGGTTAGGTTAGGGTTAGGGTTAGGGTTAGGGTTAGGGTTAGGGTTAGGGTTAGGGTTAGGGTTAGGGTTAGGGTTAGGGTTAGGGTTAGGGTTAGGGTTAGGGTTAGGGTTAGGGTTAGGGTTAGGGTTAGGGTTAGGGTTAGGGTTAGGGTTAGGGTTAGGGTTAGGGTTAGGGTTAGGGTTAGGGTTAGGGTTAGGGTTAGGGTTAGGGTTAGGGTTAGGGTTAGGGTTAGGGTTAGGGTTAGGGTTAGGGTTAGGGTTAGGGTTAGGGTTAGGGTTAGGGTTAGGGTTAGGGTTAGGGTTAGGGTTAGGGTTAGGGTTAGGGTTAGGGTTAGGGTTAGGGTTAGGGTTAGGGTTAGGGTTAGGGGTTAGGGTTAGGGTTAGGGTTAGGGTTAGGGTTAGGGTTAGGGTTAGGGTTAGGGTTAGGGTTAGGGTTAGGGTTAGGGTTAGGGTTAGGGTTAGGGTTAGGGTTAGGGTTAGGGTTAGGGTTAGGGTTAGGGTTAGGGTTAGGGTTAGGGTTAGGGTTAGGGTTAGGGTTAGGGTTAGGGTTAGGGTTAGGGTTAGGGTTAGGGTTAGGGTTAGGGTTAGGGTTAGGGTTAGGGTTAGGGTTAGGGTTAGGGTTAGGGTTAGGGTTAGGGTTAGGGTTAGGGTTAGGGTTAGGGTTAGGGTTAGGGTTAGGGTTAGGGTTAGGGTTAGGGTTAGGGTTAGGGTTAGGTTAGGGTTAGGGTTAGGGTTAGGGTTAGGGTTAGGGTTAGGGTTAGGGTTAGGGTTAGGGTTAGGGTTAGGGTTAGGGTTAGGGTTAGGGTTAGGGTTAGGGTTAGGGTTAGGGTTAGGGTTAGGGTTAGGGTTAGGGTTAGGGTTAGGGTTAGGGTTAGGGTTAGGGTTAGGGTTAGGGTTAGGGTTAGGGTTAGGGTTAGGGTTAGGGTTAGGGTTAGGGTTAGGGTTAGGGTTAGGGTTAGGGTTAGGGTTAGGGTTAGGGTTAGGGTTAGGGTTAGGGTTAGGGTTAGGGTTAGGGTTAGGGTTAGGGTTAGGGTTAGGGTTAGGGTTAGGGTTAGGGTTAGGGTTAGGGTTAGGGTTAGGGTTAGGGTTAGGGTTAGGGTTAGGGTTAGGGTTAGGGTTAGGGTTAGGGTTAGGGTTAGGGTTAGGGTTAGGGTTAGGGTTAGGGTTAGGGTTAGGGTTAGGGTTAGGGTTAGGGTTAGGGTTAGGGTTAGGGTTAGGGTTAGGGTTAGGGTTAGGGTTAGGGTTAGGGTTAGGGTTAGGGTTAGGGTTAGGGTTAGGGTTAGGGTTAGGGTTAGGGTTAGGGTTAGGGTTAGGGTAGGGTTAGGGTTAGGGTTAGGGTTAGGGTTAGGGTTAGGGTTAGGGTTAGGGTTAGGGTTAGGGTTAGGGTTAGGGTTAGGGTTAGGGTTAGGGTTAGGGTTAGGGTTAGGGTTAGGGTTAGGGTTAGGGTTAGGGTTAGGGTTAGGGTTAGGGTTAGGGTTAGGGTTAGGGTTAGGGTTAGGGTTAGGGTTAGGGTTAGGGTTAGGGTTAGGGTTAGGGTTAGGGTTAGGGTTAGGGTTAGGGTTAGGGTTAGGGTTAGGGTTAGGGTTAGGGTTAGGGTTAGGGTTAGGGTTAGGGTTAGGGTTAGGGTTAGGGTTAGGGTTAGGGTTAGGGTTAGGGTTAGGGTTAGGGTTAGGGTTAGGGTTAGGGTTAGGGTTAGGGTTAGGGTTAGGGTTAGGGTTAGGGTTAGGGTTAGGGTTAGGGTTAGGGTTAGGGTTAGGGTTAGGGTTAGGGTTAGGGTTAGGGTTAGGGTTAGGGTTAGGGTTAGGGTTAGGGTTAGGGTTAGGGTTAGGGTTAGGGTTAGGGTTAGGGTTAGGGTTAGGGTTAGGGTTAGGGTTAGGGTTAGGGTTAGGGTTAGGGTTAGGGTTAGGGTTAGGGTTAGGGTTAGGGTTAGGGTTAGGGTTAGGGTTAGGGTTAGGGTTAGGGTTAGGGTTAGGGTTAGGGTTAGGGTTAGGGTTAGGGTTAGGGTTAGGGTTAGGGTTAGGGTTAGGGTTAGGGTTAGGGTTAGGGTTAGGGTTAGGGTTAGGGTTAGGGTTAGGGTTAGGGTTAGGGTTAGGGTTAGGGTTAGGGTTAGGGTTAGGGTTAGGGTTAGGGTTAGGGTTAGGGTTAGGGTTAGGGTTAGGGTTAGGGTTAGGGTTAGGGTTAGGGTTAGGGTTAGGGTTAGGGTTAGGGTTAGGGTTAGGGTTAGGGTTAGGGTTAGGGTTAGGGTTAGGGTTAGGGTTAGGGTTAGGGTTAGGGTTAGGGTTAGGGTTAGGGTTAGGGTTAGGGTTAGGGTTAGGGTTAGGGTTAGGGTTAGGGTTAGGGTTAGGGTTAGGGTTAGGGTTAGGGTTAGGGTTAGGGTTAGGGTTAGGGTTAGGGTTAGGGTTAGGGTTAGGGTTAGGGTTAGGGTTAGGGTTAGGGTTAGGGTTAGGGTTAGGGTTAGGGTTAGGGTTAGGGTTAGGGTTCGGGTTAGGGTTAGGGTTAGGGTTAGGGTTAGGGTTAGGGTTAGGGTTCGGGTTAGGGTTAGGGTTAGGGTTAGGGTTAGGGTTAGGGTTAGGGTTAGGGTTAGGGTTAGGGTTAGGGTTAGGGTTAGGGTTAGGGTTAGGGTTAGGGTTAGGGTTAGGGTTAGGGTTAGGGTTAGGGTTAGGGTTAGGGTTAGGGTTAGGGTTAGGGTTAGGGTTAGGGTTAGGGTTAGGGTTAGGGTTAGGGTTAGGGTTAGGGTTAGGGTTAGGGTTAGGGTTAGGGTTAGGGTTAGGGTTAGGGTTAGGGTTAGGGTTAGGGTTAGGGTTAGGGTTAGGGTTAGGGTTAGGGTTAGGGTTAGGGTTAGGGTTAGGGTTAGGGTTAGGGTTAGGGTTAGGGTTAGGGTTAGGGTTAGGGTTAGGGTTAGGGTTAGGGTTAGGGTTAGGGTTAGGGTTAGGGTTAGGGTTAGGGTTAGGGTTAGGGTTAGGGTTAGGGTTAGGGTTAGGGTTAGGGTTAGGGTTAGGGTTAGGGTTAGGGTTAGGGTTAGGGTTAGGGTTAGGGTTAGGGTTAGGGTTAGGGTTAGGGTTAGGGTTAGGGTTAGGTTAGGGTTAGGGTTAGGGTTAGGGTTAGGGTTAGGGTTAGGGTTAGGGTTAGGGTTAGGGTTAGGGTTAGGGTTAGGGTTAGGGTTAGGGTTAGGGTTAGGGTTAGGGTTAGGGTTAGGGTTAGGGTTAGGGTTAGGGTTTAGGGTTAGGGTTAGGGTTAGGGTTAGGGTTAGGGTTAGGGTTAGGGTTAGGGTTAGGGTTAGGGTTAGGGTTAGGGTTAGGGTTAGGGTTAGGGTTAGGGTTAGGG